>NC_084612.1:7499616-7522116 GCF_033978795.1 Nerophis ophidion
AAAAATTAAAAATCTAAACGAAAAAACACGCACAGTAAATGAAAAATAAATCCTGTAAATGAAAAAAACATGTAGTGTAAACGAAAACATTTTATAATGAATGAAAACAAAAAGAAAAAAAATTAAGCTCCACTACCCGGATTTCACTTAAAGGGGAACATTGTCACAATTTCAAGAGGGTTAAAAACAGTAAGAATCAGTTCCCAGTGGCTTGTTTTATTTTTTGAAGTTTTTTTCTAAATTTTACACCTCCCGGAATATCCCGAAAAAAAGCATTACATTTCTTGATTTTCCCTATTTGCATGTGACTGTCCATTTCCCGCAGATAAGCGGAAGAAGATGGATGGATGGATGGATGTCCATTTCCCTGTGACGTCATACAGGGCTGCCAATACAAACAACATGGCGGTTACCATAGCAAGATATAGCGACATTAGCTCGGATTCAGACTCGGATTTCAGCGGCTTAAGCAATTCAACAGATTACGCATGTATTGAAACAGATGGTCGGAGTATGGAGGCAGATAGCGAAAACGAAATTGAAGAAGAAATTGAAGCTATTGAGCGAATAGTTATTGACGCTATTCGGCCATAGCGTGGGTGTACCTAATGAAGTGGCCCATAGCATGGCTGCCTTATTAGCATCGCCGGTAAAATGTGCGGACCAAACGATCAGGACTTTCGCATCTTGTGACACTGGAGCAACTTAAATATGTCGATTGGTAAGTGTTTGTTTCGCAATAAATGTGGGTATCTAGTTTCAAATGTACATACAGCTAGCGTAAATAGCATGTTAGCATCTATTAGCGTAGCATGTTAGCATCAATTAGCTGGCAGTCACGCCGCGACCAAATATGTCTGATTAGCACATAAGTCAACAACATCAACAAAACTCACCTTTGTGATTTTGTTGACTTAATCATTGCAAATGCATCTGCAGGTTATCCATACATCTCTGTGCCATGTCTGTCTTAGCATCGCCGGTCAAATGTGAAGACACTCTGGCACATTCAATGGAGGTCTGGCGGCAGATTTCTTGCCAGTGGTGCAACTTGAATCCCTCCCTGTTAGTGTTGTTACACCCTCCGACAACACACCGACGAGGCATGATGTCTCCAAGGTTCCAAAAAATAGTCGAAAAAACGGAAAATAACAGAGCTGAGACCCGGTGTTTGTAATGTGAAAATGAAAATGGCGGGTGTGTTACCTCGGTGACGTCACGTTCTGACGTCATCGCTAAAAGAACGTTAAACAGAAAGGCGTTTAAATTGCCAAAATTCACCCATTTAGAGTTCGGAAATCGGTTAAAAAAATAGATGGTCTTTTTTTCTGCAACATCAAGATATGTATTGCATAGGTTTGGTGATAATGTTCCCCTTTAAAGCAGGTATTTTTTGGAACACAACCCCAGCCTTAAACGAGGTAACGATGTATATGTGTTTCGTTCTATAATGTTAAAGTGCAAATACGTATTTTCAGACAAAATGGGAAGAGTAAACATATTTAGTGAGGGGGAAACAAAGTACTTTTTTGGTGCATATTATTTCCAAGTTTGCGCAGGCCATATAAATGATATGGCAACCCTGGCCTTGAGTTTGGTATCTCTGAGTTATTCCATACTGTTGACATCGTTTTGCTCAAACAATTGTATGTAATAAAAAAGAGTAAGTAATATTTAAAAAAAAGTGTTAGTATATTGTATTACTGTCAACAGTACTCACCACATATATACATAGTTGTACAGTTAATACATGTGATTGTTATGACCGATCCCTCTCACATGATGATCGCATCAGTATCAGTATGATCAGGATGATCTGTATCGAAATCAGCAACATAAAATCCTGACAGGAAGGTCCCTAGTAGTAAATAGGAAATGCTGTTTGGGATATACATGATTAACGAGCATTACCGCCACCTAAAGGCCTGGAGGGGAACAGTATTGATCTAACATGGCTTTGATGTGGTGTTTCCTTTAGTCTATCCATCCATCCATCCATCCATTTCCTACCGCTTTTTCCCTTTTGGGGTCGCGGGGGGCGCTGGCGCCTATCTCAGCTACAATCGGGCGGAAGGCGGGGTACACCCTGGACAAGTCGCCACCTCATCGCAGGGCCAACACAGATAGACAGACAACATTCACACACTAGGGACCATTTAGTGTTGCCAATCAACCTATCCCCAGGTGCATGTCTTTGGAAGTGGGAGGAAGCCGGAGTACCCGGAGGGAACCCACGCATTCACGGGGAGAACATGCAAACTCCACACAGAAAGATCCCGAGCCTGGATTTGAACCCCGGACTGCAGGAACTTTGTATTGTGAGGCAGACGCACTAACCCCTCTGCCACCGTGAAGCCCTTCCTTTAGTCTAGTATCTTAAATTTGTACTCTATTGACACCAAATTTAGCACGCACCTTTAGGAGGCTTCTGATAAGTTTGAGATTGATTGGTTGAAAATCATGGCTGCCGTCAAGCAAAACGTCCTCGCAAAGGCACGTTTTTGTATACTCAGCCACTAATCGTCGTTCAGCATTTGTCTAATGTTGATACAATTTTCAAGATATCTTCATTACATGTATTACAAATAATTTTGAATCAAACCCATAAGCGGTGCCACAAATGTTAAGTACAAACCCTGTTTCCATATGAGTTGGGAAATTGTGTTAGATGAAAATATAAACGGAATATAACGATTTGCAAATAATTTTCAACACATATTCAGTTGAATATGCTACAAAGACAACATATTTGATGTTCAAACTGATAAAAAAAAAATTTGGGGGCAAATAATCATTAACCTTAGAATTTGATGCCAGCAACACGTGACAAAGAAGTTGGGAAAGGTGACAATAAATACTGATAACGTTGAGGAATGCTCATCAAACACTTATATGGAACATCCCACAGGTGTGCAGGCTAATTGGGAACAGTTGGGTGCCATGACTGGGTATAAAAGCAACTTCCACGAAATGCTAAGTAATTCACAAACAAGGATGGGGTGTGGGTCACCACTTTGTAAGCAAATTGTCGAACAGTTTTAGAACAACATTTCTCCACGAGCTATTGCAAGGAATTTCGGGATTTTACCATCTACGGTCCCTAAAATCATCAAAAGGTTCAGAGAATCTGGAGAAATCACTGCACGTAAGCGACGATATTAAGGACCTTTGTTAGGCGGTACTGCATCTAAAACCGGCATCAGTGTGTAAAGGATATCACCACATGGGCTCAGGAACACTTCATAAAAACACTGTCAGTAAGTACAGTTGGTCGCTACATCTGTAAGTGCAAGTTAAAACTCTACTATGCAAAGCCAAACCCATTTATCAACAACACCCTGAAACGCCGCCGGCTTCCCTGGGCCCGAGCTCATCTGAGATGGACTGATGCAAAGTGGAAAATTGTTCTGTGGTCTGACGAGTCCACATTTCAAATTTAATTTGGAAAAACAGAGGATGTTGTGACCTCCAGAACAAAGAGGAAAATAACCATTTGGATTGTTCTAGGCGCAAAGTTAAAAAGCCAGCATCTGTGATGGTATGGGGGTGTATTAGTGCCAAGGCATGGGTAACTTACACATCTTTGAAGGCACCATTAATGCTGAAAGGTCCATACAGGTTTTGGAACAACATATGCTGTCATCCAAGCAACGTTATCATGGACACCACTGCTTATTTCAGCAAGACAATGCCAAGCCACGTGTTACAACAGCGTGGCTTCGTAGTAAAAGAGTGTGAGTACTTTCCTGGCCCACCTGCAGTCCAGACATGTCTCCCATGGGAAAATGTGTGGCGCATTATGAAGCGTAAAATACGACAGCAAAGACCCTGGACTGTTGAACGACTGAAGCTCTACATAAAACAAGAATGGGAAAGAATTCCACTTTCAAAGCTTCAACAATTAGTTTCCTCAGTTCCCAAACGTTTATTGAGTGTTGTTAAAAGAAAAGGGGATTAAACAAAGTGGTGAACATGCCCTTTCCCAACTACTTTGTCACGTGTTGCAGCCATGAAATTCTAAGGTAATCATTATTTGCAAAAAAAAAAACAAAGTTTATGAGTTTGAACATCAAATATCTTGTCTTTGTAGTGCATTCAACTGAATATGGGTTGAAAATGATTTGCAAATCATTGTATTCCGTTTATATTTACATTTAACACAATTTCCCAATTCATATGGAAACGGGGTTTGTATGTTAAGTTATTTATACTTTATGTAACATTTTTCTAAAATACTATGGTAATCACTTCTCTCCACTGATTGGCTGGACGTAATCACACATTTTTATTTATTTAACCAAACAAAAACTCTATTTCCATCATGTATGGCAGACATTAGCGCCACCAAAAGGCCTTGGCGGAGGTCTGAGCTGTTATTGAAAGTGCCTTTCCGGCGTAATGCCTCATATTTGAAGGACTGTATTCAATACAGATGCACATATCATGCGGTGATATACTGGACTGCACTGTTGCTGCGGCTGTTATTTACACCGCCGTCCACTTCTTCTTTTGTTTTATGGAAAAATCAAGACGTGATTGATTCGAGTTTGCAGCGTGCGGAGGTTAACAGAAAACACTAAGTTCCATAAAGTGCTATGGAGATAAATCACTGTTATCCTGACAGTGCTGACAGCGGTTTAAGCAGCAGCAATCATTGCAGAAGCCCCCCCCCCCCATCCCCATCCCATCGCCCCCCCTCCTCGTGATGCGTTTTTTCTTTTTTCGGGATGAGGGGGGGGGGGAGCAATGATAGTGTCAAGCATCCATTGACATAAACCTCCCCGAGCTGAAAGCAAATTGTGTTGATATATAAAGGTAATAAAGGATGACGTGGGAGGGGTCCGGTCCCACGTGTACAGTTAAGAATTCTAAAAATGTCACCAAAAACGTGGATTGTGCTGTTAATATCAGCGAGAGCTAACTTATTTTTACACTTGCCTGACAAATAATGTTAAAATGTGACTTATGTGAGCTGTTTACACTTTCATGGCAGCTAAGCGTATTCGGATGTGACATAAAACACCAACCGCACAGTTAATAATAACAGTTGTTCACTTAATTCCAAACTATTATGACATTTAAGAATGTTAAAATATAACTTAAAACTTTTCTATTGGGTTAATATTAAGAGTAATTAACTTTTTTTTTTTTTTTTTTACACATTAGTGGCAGCTAAGCTAAGAATGTTAAAATGTGACATAAAACATTGCCTGGTCTGATAGTAAGAGTGATTAACTAACTTATTTTTACACTACAAAGGCAGCTACAAATGTTAAAATGTGACCTAAAACATTGACTGTGTTGTTAATAATAACAGTTTTTCTACTAAATTCCACACTGTGATGACATTTAGGAATGTTAAAATATACTTAAAACTTTTCTAGTGGGTTAGTATTAACAGTAATTAACTTTTTTTATTTTTACACATTATTGGCAGCTAAGATAGGAATGTTAAAATGTGACATAAATATTTGCCTGGTCTAATATTAAGAGTGATTAACTTATTTTTACACTTTAATGGCAGCTACACACATTAAAATGTGACCTAAAACTTTGACTGTGTTGTTAGTAATAACAGCTTTTCTACTTAATTCCACACTATTATGAAATCTAAGAATGTTAAAATATCACTTTAAACTTTGCTAGTGGGTTAATATTATCAGTAATTAACAATTTTAACACATTAATGGCAGCTAGGAATGTTAAAATGTGACATAAAACATTGCCTGGTCTGATAGTAAGAGTGATTAACTTATTTTTACACTTCAAAGGCAGCTACAGATGTTAAAATGTGACCTAAAACATTGACTGTGTTGTTAATAATAACAGTTTTTCTACTAAATTACACACTATGATGACATTTAGGAATGTTAAAATATACTTAAAACTTTTCTATTGGGTTAGTATTAACAGTAATTAACTTTTTTTATTTTTACACATTATTGGCAGCTAAGCTAGGAATGTTAAAATGTGACATAAATATTTGCCTGGTCTAATAGTAAGAGGGATTAACTTATTTTTACACTTTAATGGCAGTTACACACATTAAAATGTGACCTAAAACATTGACTGTGTTGTTAATAATAACAGTTTTTCTACTTAATTCCACAATATTATGAAATTTAAGAATGTTAAAATATCACTTTAAACTTTGCTAGTGGGTTAAAATTATCAGTAATTAACAATTTTAACACATTAATGGCAGCTAGGAATGTTAAAATGTGACATAAAACATTGCCTGGTCTGATAGTAAGAGTGATTAACTTATTTTTACATTTTAAAGGCAGCTACAAATGTTAAAATGTGACCTAAAACATTGACAGTGTTGTTAATAATAACAGTTTTTCTACTTAATTCCACACTATTATGAAATCTAAGAATGTTAAAATATCACTTTAAACTATGATAGTGGGTTAAAATGATCAGTAATTAACAATTTTAACACATTAATGGCAGCTAGGAATGTTAAAATGTGACATAAAACGTTGCCTGGTCTGATAGTAAGAGTGATTAACTTATTTTTACATTTTAAAGGCAGCTACAAATGTTAAAATATGACCTAAAACATTGACAGTGTTGTTAATAATAACAGTTATTCACTTAATTCCACACTATTATGACATTTAAGAATGTTAAAATATAACTTCAAACTTTTCTACTGGGTTAATATTAACAGTAATTAACTTTTTTTTTTTTTACAGATTAGTGGCAGCTAAGCTAAGAATGTTAAAACGTGACATAAAACATTGCCTGGTCTGGAAGTAAGCGTGATTAACTTATTTTTACACTTTAATGGCAGCTACAAATGTTAAAATATGACCTAAAACATTGACTGTGTTGTTAATAATAACAGTTTTTCCACTTAATTCCACACTATAATGACATTTAGGAATGTTAAAATATAACTTAAAACTTTTCTAGTGGGTTAATATTATCATTAATTAACAATTTTAACACATTAATGGCAGCTAGGAACGTTAAAATGTGACATAAAACATTATCTGGTCTGGTAGTAAGAGTGATTAACTTATTTTTACATTTTAAAGGCAGCTACAAATGTTAAAATGTGACCTAAACATTGACTGTGTTGTTAATAATAACCGTTTTTTACTTAATTCAACACTATTATGAAATTTAAGAATGTTAAAAGATCACTTTAAATTTTGCTAGTAGGGTTAATATAATCTGTAATTAACTATTTTTTATTTTTTTTTTACACATTAATGGCAGCTAAGAATGTTAACATGTGACATAAAACATTTCCTGGTCTGGTAGTAAGGGTGATTAACTTATTTTTACACTTTAATAGCAGCCACAAATGTTAAAATATGACCTAAAACATTGACTGTGTTGTTAATAATAACAGTTCTTTACTTAATTCCACACTATTATGAAATCTAAGAATGTTAAAATATAACTTTAAACTTTGCTAGTGGGTTAATATTATCAGTAATCAACAATTTTAACACATTAAGGGCAGTTAGGAATGTTAAAATGTGACATAAAATATTGCTTGGTCTGATAGTAAGAGTGATTAACCTATTATTACATTTTAAAGGCAGCTACAAATGTTAAAATGTGACCCAAAACATTGACTGTGTTGTTAATAATGACAGTGTTTCTACTTAATTCCACACTATAATGACATTTAAGAATGTTGAAATATAACTTAAAACTTTTCTAGTGGGTTAATATTATCAGTAATTAACAATTTTAACACATTAATGTCAGGTAGGAATGTTAAAATGTGACATAAAACATTGCCAGGTCTGATAGTAAGAGTGATTAACTTATTTTTACACTTCAAAGGCAGCTACAAATGTTAAAATGTGACCTAAAACATTGACTGTGTTGTTAATAATGACAGTGTTTCTACTTAATTCCACACTATAATGACATTTAA
The DNA here is from genome assembly GCF_033978795.1 of Nerophis ophidion. NCBI lineage: Eukaryota > Metazoa > Chordata > Actinopteri > Syngnathiformes > Syngnathidae > Nerophis > Nerophis ophidion. The sequence goes on from NC_084612.1 coordinate 7,507,520, forward strand.
GAATGTTGAAATATAACTTAAAACTTTTGTAGTGGGTTAATATTAACAGTAACTAACTTTTTTTTTTTTTTACACATTAGTGACAGCTAAGCTAAGAATGATAAAATGTGACATAAATAAAATTATTATGAAATTTAAGAATGTTAAAATATCACTTTAAACTTTGCTGGTGGGTTAATATTATCAGTAAATAACAATTTTAACACATTAATGGCAGCTACGAATGTTAACATATGACATAAAACTTTGCCTGGTCTGATAGTAAGAGTGATTAACTTATTTTTACACTTCAAAAACTTATTTTTACACTTCAAAGGAAGCTACGAATGTTAAAATGTGACCTAAAACATTGACTGTGTTGTTAATAATAACAGTTTTCTACTTAATTCCACACTATTATGAAATCTAAGAATGTTAAAATATCACTTTAAACTTTGCTAGTGGGTTAATATTATCAGTAATCAACAATTTTAACACATTAATGGCAGCTAGGAATGTTAAAATGTGACACAAAATATTGCCTGGTCTGATAGTAAGAGTGATTAACTTATTTTTACATTTTAAAGGCAGCTACAAATGTTAAAATATGACCTAAAACATTGACTGTGTTGTTAATAATAACAGTTTTTCTACTTAATTCCACACTATTATGACATTTAAGAATGTTAAAATATAACTTAAAACTTTTCTCGTGGGTTATTATTAACAGTAATAAACTTTTTTTTTTACACTTTAGTGGCAGCTAACCTAAGAATTTTAAAATGTGACATAAAACATTGCCTGGTCAGATAGTAGGAGTGATTATTTTATTTTTACACTTCAAAGGCAGCTACAAATGTGAAAATGTGACCTAAACATTGACTGTGTTGTTAATAATAACAGTTTTTTACTTAATTCCACACTATTATGAAATTTAAGAATGTTAAAATATCACTTTAAATTTTGCTAGTAGGGTTAATATAATCTGTAATTAACTATTTTTATTTTTTTTTATACATTAATGGCAGCTAAGAATGTTAACATGTGACATAAAACATTGCCTGGTCTGGTAGTAAGAGTGATTAACTTATTTTTACACTTTAATAGCAGCTACAAATATTAAAATATGACCTAAAACATTGACTGTGTTGTTAATAATAACAGTTCTTTACTTAATTCCACACTATTATGAAATCTAAGAATGTTAAAATATAACTTTCAACTTTGCTAGTGGGTTAATATTATCAGTAATCAACAATTTTAACACATTAATGGAAGCTAGGAATGTTAAAATGTGACATAAAATATTGCCTGGTCTGATAGTAAGAGTGATTAACCTATTTTAACATTTTAAAGGCAGCTACAAATGTTAAAAGGTAACCCAAAACATTGACTGTGTTGTTAAAAATGGCAGTGTTTCTACTTAATTCCACACTATAATGACATTTAAGAATGTTAAAATATAACTTAAAACTTTTCTAGTGGGTTAATATTATCAGTAATTAACAATTTTAACACATTAATGGCAGCTAGGAATGTTAAAATGTGACATAAAACATTGCCTGGTCTGATAGTAAGAGTGATTAACTTATTTTTACACTTCAAAGGCAGCTACAAATGTTAAAATGTGACCCAAAGCATTGACTGTGTTGTTAATTATAACAGTGTTTCTACTTAATTCCACACTATAATGACATTTAAGAATATTGAAATATAACTTAAAACTTTTGTAGTGGGTTAATATTAACAGTAACTAACTTTTTTTTTTTTAACACATTAGTGACAGCTAAGCTAAGAATGATAAAATGTGACATAAATACAATTATTATGAAATTTAAGAATGTTAAAATATCACTTTAAACTTTGCTAGTGGGTTAATATGATCAGTAATTAACAATTTTAACACATTAATGGCAGCTCGGAATGTTAACATATGACATAAAACTTTGCTTGGTCTGATAGTAAGAGTGATTAACTTATTTTTACACTTCAAAGGCAGCTACAGATGTTAAAATGTGACCTAAAACATTGACTGTGTTGTTAATAATAACAGTTTTCTACTTAATTCCACACTATTATGAAATCTAAGAATGTTAAAATATCACTTTAAACTTTGCTAGTGGGTTAATATTTTCAGTAATCAACAATTTTAACACATTAATGGCAGCTAGGAATGTTAAAATGTGACATAAAACATTGCCTGGTCTGATAGTAAGAGTTATTAACCTATTTTTACATTTTAAAGGCAGCTACAAATGTTAAAATGTGACCTAAAACATTGACTGTGTTGTTAATAATAACAGTTTTTCTACTTAATTCCACACTATTATGACATTTAAGAATGTTAAAATATAACTTAAAACTTTTCTCGTGGGTTATTATTAACAGTAATACACTTCTTTTTTTTTTACACTTTAGTGGCAGCTAACCTAAGAATTTTAAAATGTGACATAAAACATTGCCTGGTCAGATAGTAGGAGTGATTATTTTATTTTTACATTTTAAAGGCAGCTACAAATGTTAAAATGTGACCTAAAACATTGACTGTGTTGTTAATAATAACCGTTTTTCTACTTAATTCCACACTATTATGAAATCTAAGAATGTTAAAATATCACTTTAAATTTTGCTAGTAGGGTTAATATAATCAGTAATTAACTTTTTTTTTTTTTTTTTTTACAAATTAGTGGCAGCTAAGCTAAGAATGTTAAAATGTGACATAAAACATTGCCTGGTCTGGTAGTAAGAGTGATTAACTTATTTTTACACTTGAATGGCAGCTACAAATGTTAAAATGTGACCTAAAACATTGACTGTGTTGTTAATAATAACAGTTTTTCTACTTAATTCCACACTATAATGACATTATGAATGTTAAAATATAACTTAAAACTTTTGTAATGGGTTAGTATTAACAGTAACTAACTTTTTTCTTTTTTTTTTACACATTAGTGGCAGCTAAGCTAAGAATGATAAAATGTGACATAAATAAAATTATTATGAAATTTAAGAATGTTAAAATATCACTTTAAACTTTGCTAGTAGGGTTAATATAATCAGCAATTAACTTTTTTTTTTTTTTTTTTTTACACATTAATGGCAGTTAAGAAAGTTAAAATGTGACATAAAACATTGCCTGGTCTGCATGGTGGTAAGAGTGATTAACTTATTTTTACACTTTAATGGCAGCTACAAATGTTAAAATATGACCTAAAACATTGACTGTGTTGTTAATAATAACAGTTTTTCCACTTAATTCCACACTATGATGACATTTAAGAATGTTAAAATATTTCTTAAAACTTTGCTAGTGGGTTAATATTATCATTAATTAACAATTTTAACACATTAATGGCAGCTAGGAATGTTAAAATGTGACATAAAACATTGCCTGGTCTGATAGTAAGAGTGATTAACTTATTTTTACATTTTAAAGGCAGCTACGAATGTTAAAATGTGACCTAAAACATTGCCTGGTCTGTTAGTAAGAGTGATAAACTCATTTTTACATTTTAAAGGCAGCTACAAATGTTAAAATGTGACCTAAAATTGACTGTGTTGTTAAAAATAACCGTTTTTTACTTAATTCCACACTATTATGAAATTTAAGAATGTTAAAATATCACTTTAAACTTTGCTAGTAGGGTTAATATAATCAGTAATTAACTTTTTTTTTTTTTTTTTTTACACATTAATGGCAGCTAAGAATGTTAACATGTGACATAAAACATTGTCTGGTCTGGTAGTAAGAGTGATTAACTTATTTTTACACTTTAATGGCAGCTACAAATGTTAAAATTTGACCTAAAACATTGACTGTGTTGTTAATAATAACAGTTTTTCTACTTAATTCCACACTATTATGACATTTAAAAATGTTAAAATATAACTTAAAACTTTTCTAGTGGGTTAATATTATCAGTAATTAACCATTTTAACACATTAATGGCAGCTAGGAATGTTAAAACGTGACATAAAACATTGCCAGGTCTGATAGTAAGAGTGATTAACTAATTTTTACACTTCAAAGGCAGCTACTAATGTTAAAATGTGACCTAAAACATTGACTGTGTTGTTAATAATAACAGCTTTTCTACTTAATTCCACACTATTATGAAATTTAAGAATGTTAAAATATAACTTAAAATTTTGCTTATGGGTTGATATTAAAAGTAATTAACAATTTTAACACATCAATGGCAGCTAGGAAAGTTAAAATGTAAGATAAAATATTGCCTGGTGTGATAGTAAGAGTGACTAACTTATTTTTACACTTTAATGGCAGCTACAAATGTTAAAATATGACCTAAAACATTGACTGTGTTGTTAATTATAACAGTTTTTCTACTTAATTCCACACTATAATGACATTTAAGAATGTTAAAATATAACTTTAAATTTTGCTAGTAGTGTTAAAATAATCAGTAATTAACTTTTTTTTTTTTTTTTACACATTAATGGCAGCTAAGAATGTTAACATGTGACATAAAACATTGCCTGGTCTGTTAGTAAGAGTGATTAACTTATTTTTACACTTTAATGGCAGCTACAAATGTTAAAATATGACCTAAAACATTGACTGTGTTGTTAATGATAACAGTTTTTCCACTTAATTCCACACTATGATGACATTTAAGAATGTTAAAATATTTCTTAAAACTTTGCTAGTGGGTTAATATTATCAGTAATTAACAATTTTAACACATTAATGGCAGCTAGGAATGTTAAAATGTGACATAAAACATTGCCTGGTCTGGTAGTAAGAGTGATAAACTTATTTTTACATTTTAAAGGCAGCTACAAATGTTAAAATGTGACCTAAAATTGACTGTGTTGTTAAAAATAACCGTTTTTTACTTAATTCCACACTATTATGAAATTTAAGAATGTTAAAATATCACTTTAAACTTTGCTAGTAGGGTTAATATAATCAGTAATTAACTTTTTTTTTTTTTTTTTTTTACACATTAATGGCAGCTAAGAATGTTAACATGTGACATAAAACATTGCCTGGTCTGGTAGTAAGAGTGATTAACTTATTTTTACACTTTAATGGCAGCTACAAATGTTAAAATTTGACCTAAAACATTGACTGTGTTGTTAATAATAACAGTTTTTCTACTTAATTCCACACTATTATGACATTTAAAAATGTTAAAATATAACTTAAAACTTTTCTAGTGGGTTAATATTATCAGTAATTAACCATTTTAACACATTAATGGCAGCTAGGAATGTTAAAACGTGACCTAAAACATTGACTGTGTTGTTAATAATAACAGCTTTTCTACTTAATTCCACACTATTAGGAAATTTAAGAATGTTAAAATATAACTTAAAATTTTGCTTATGGGTTGATATTAAAAGTAATTAACAATTTTAACACATTAATGGCAGCTAGGAAAGTTAAAATTTAAGATAAAATATTGCCTGGTGTGATAGTAAGAGTGACTAACCTATTTTTACAATTTAATGGCAGCTACAAATGTTAAAATATGACCTAAAACATTGACTGTGTTGTTAATTATAACAGTTTTTCTACTTAATTCCACACTATAATGACATTTAAGAATGTTAAAATTTAACTTTAAATTTTGCTAGTAGTGTTAAAATAATCAGTAATTAACTATTTTTCTTTTTTTTTTACACATTAATGGCAGCTAAGAATGTTAACATGTGACATAAAACATTGCCTGGTCTGTTAGTAAGAGTGATTAACTTATTTTTACACTTTAATGGCAGCTACAAATGTTAAAATATGACCTAAAACATTGACTGTGTTGTTAATGATAACAGTTCTTTACTAAATTCCACACTATTATGAAATCTAAGAATGTTAAAATATCACTTTAAACTTTGCTAGTGGGTTAATATTGTCAGTAATTAACAATTTTAACACATTAATGGCAGCTAGGAATGTTAAAATGTGACATAAAACATTGCCTGGTCTGATAGTAAGAGTGATTAACTTATTTTTACACTTCAAGGAAAACCTGCAATTTTCCAAAATATTGATACTAACACAACTGTCCTAGATGTTATGAATCGGTTAGTGTTGACATTTTTCAAATTAGTTGATAAATGTTGTTGTAGTAACACTTTGAATTTCGGGAAAACCGGGAATCTGTACGGAAAAAAAACTAATAACTTTTGATGTCCCAACTAAAAGGAATGTGTTGGTGGTGGAATGGTTGGAATTGGTTGAAAAATGTGGACTGTGAAAACTTTAGTGTTAGAAATGAAAATAGGGCTTTGGAAAACCAGGAATTTTGGGAAGTGGGAAACACGTTTTTGCCTTCAATATCCAAGTGAGTATTGTGTGTGGATGGTTGAAAAGTTTGAATCGGGTAAACAATGACACTAAAATTTTAGAATTTAGGGCTTTGTATAATTATGAATACATCCATTTATTTGAATGGAAATTTCCTGGAAATTTGGGGAAAACCTGCAATTTTACAAAATATTGATACTAGCATAACTGTCCCAGATGTTATGAATGGGTTAGTGTTGACATTTTTCGAATAATCAGTTGATAAATGTTGACTTAGTAACACCTTGAATTTACAATTGTTTTTTCGGAATTCCTGGAATCTCGGGAAAACCGTGAATCTGTAAGGAAAAAACTAATAACTCTTGATGTCGCAACTAAAAGGAATGTTTTAGTGGTGGAATGTTTGAAATTGGTTGAAAAATGTGGACTGTGAAAACTTTAGTGTAAGAGGTGAAAATAGGACTTTGGAAAACCGGGAATTTTGGGAAGTGGGAAACAAGTTTTTGCCTTCAATATTCAGGGTGAGTATTGTGTGTGTGTGTGTGGATTGTTGAAAAGTTTCGAATTGAGTAAACAATGGCACAAAAAATTGAGAATTTAGGGCATTGTAGAATTCCAAATAGGTCCATTCATTTGATTGGGAATTTCCTGGAAATTTGAGAATCACGGAGAAAACCCACAATCTTCCAAAATATTGATTCTAGTATAACTGTCGTAGACGATATGAACGGGTTCATTTTGATATTTTTTTAAATTGGTTGATAAATGTTGACGAAGTAACACTTTGAATTTTGAATTGTTTTTGCGGAATTCCTTGAATTTCGGGAAAACCGGGAATCTGTACGAAAAAAAAACTAATAAGTCTTGATGTCCCAACTACAAGGTATGTTTTGGTGGTGAAAATGGTTGGAATAGGTTGAAAAATATAGACTGTGAAACCTTTAGAGAAAGAGATGAAAATAGGGCTTTGGAAAACCGGAAATTTTGGGAAGTGGGAAACAAGTTTTTGCATTCAATATCCAGGGTGGGTAGTGTGTGTGTGTGTGTGCGTGTGTGTGTGTGTGTGTGTGTGTGTATGGTTGAAAAGTTAGAATCGGGTAAACAATGACACAAAAGTTGCAGAATTTAGGGCATTGCAGAATTATGAATACGTCCATTCATTTGAGTGGGAATTTCCTGGAAATTTGGGGATTTCAGGGAAACCTGCAATTTTCCCAAATATTGATACTAGCACAACTGTCCCAGATGTTATGAATGGGTTAGTGTTGACATTTTTCGAATGATCAGTTGATAAATGTTGACTTAGTAACACCTTGAATTTACAATTGTTTTTTTCGGAATTCCTGGAATCTCGGGAAATCCGGGAATCTGTAAGGAAAAAACTAATAACTCTTGATGTCCCAACTAAAAGGAATGTTTTAGTGGTGGAATGTTTGAAATTGGTTGAAAAATGTGGACTGTGAAAACTTTAGTGTAAGAGGTGAAAATAGGACTTTGGAAAACCGGGAATTTTGGGAAGTGGGAAACAAGTTTTTGCCTTCAATATTCAGGGTGAGTATTGTGTGTGTGTGTGGATTGTTGAAAGGTTTCGAATTGAGTAAACAATGGCACAAAAAATTGAGAATTTAGGGCATTGTAGAATTCCAAATAGGTCCATTCATTTGATTGGGAATTTCCTGGAAATTTGAGAATCACGGAGAAAACCCACAATCTTCCAAAATATCGATTCTAGTATAACTGTCGTAGACGATATGAACGGGTTCATTTTGATATTTTTTGAAATTGGTTGATAAATGTTGACGAAGTAACACTTTGAATTTTGAATTGTTTTTGCGGAATTCCTTGAATTTCGGGAAAACCGGGAATCTGTACGAAAAAAAAACTAATAAGTCTTGATGTCCCAACTACAAGGTATGTTTTGGTGGTGAAATTGGTTGGAATAAGTTGAAAAATATAGACTGTGAAAACTTTAGAGAAAGAGATGAAAATAGGGCTTTGGAAAACCGGAAATTTTGGGAAGTGGGAAACAAGTTTTTGCCTTCAATATTCAGGGTGGGTATTGTGTGTGTGTGTGTGTGTGTGTGTGTGTGTGTGTGGATTGTTGAAAGGTTTCGAATTGAGTAAACAATGGCACAAAAAATTGAGAATTTAGGGCATTGTAGAATTCCAAATAGGTCCATTCATTTGATTGGGAATTTCCTGGAAATTTGAGAATCACGGAGAAAACTCGCAATCTTCCAAAATATTGATTCTAGTATAACTGTCGTAGACAATATGAATGGGTTCATTTTGATATTTTTTTAAATTGGTTGATAAATGTTGACGAAGTAACACTTTGAATTTTGAATTGTTTTTGCGGAAATCCTTGAATTTCGGGAAAACCGGGAATCTGTACGAAAAAAAAACTAATAACTCTTGATGTCCCAACTACAAGGTATGTTTTGGTGGTGAAAATGGTTGGAATAGGTTGAAAAATATAGACTGTGAAACCTTTAGAGAAAGAGATGAAAATAGGGCTTTGGAAAACCGGAAATTTTGGGAAGTGGGAAACAAGTTTTTGCATTCAATATCCAGGGTGGGTAGTGTGTGTGTGTGTGTGTGTGTGTATGGTTGAAAAGTTAGAATCGGGTAAACAATGACACAAAAGTTGCAGAATTTAGGGCATTGCAGAATTATGAATACGTCCATTCATTTGAGTGGGATTTTCTTGGAAATTTGGGGATTTCAGGAAAACCTGCAATTTTCCCAAATATTGATACTAGCACAACTGTCCTAGATGTTATGAATGGGTTAGTGTTGACATTTTTCGAATCATCAGTTAATAAATGTTGACTTAGTACCACGAATTGATTAACGTGGACCCCGACTTAAACAAGTTGAAACACTTATTCGGGTGTTACCATTTAGTGGTCAATTGTACGGAATATGTACTGTACTGTGCAATCTACTAATAAAAGTTTCAATCTATCAATCAAAGTAATACTTTGAATTTCGAATTGGTTTTTCAGAATTCCTGGAATTTCGGAAAACCGGGGATCTGTACGGAAAAAAAGTGACAACTCTTGATGTCCAAACTAAAAGGAATGTTCTGGTGGTAGAATGGTTAGAATTGGTTGAAAAATGTGGACTGTCAAAACTTTAGCGTAAGAGGTGAAGATAGAGCTTTGGAAAACTGGGAATTCAGAGAGTTCCTGGAATTTATTTGAATTTGGGAAATTGGTAGTTTGATTTTACAGGGTGAGTGCAAAGTGTTGATAATGGAACACTTCGAATCGAGTGAGAAATATGGCAACTGTGCAAGTTTGAGAAATGGCCTGTTCCTTTTCAATAGGAAAAATGTCCCGGAAACTGGGAATGCTGGGTAATCTGGGATATTATTGAGTTGTTTTTTTTTTACAAAATAAAAAGTGAAGCAATAATAGTACATTTTGGAGGCCTGTGCGATTGTAAAAATTTACAATTTACAATGGTGACAGTTTGACTCTGGAACAGATGAATTCACCTCAAATGTGTCATGTTTTGTGGTCACGTTCTGTTTGGTTTTGGACTCATTGTGCACTCTTGTTTGTTTTGTCACCATGACAACCATTCATTCACCTGATGCATTTGGACTCACGCACCTGTGTTAATCACGTCACGATTATTTAAGCCTGTAGTTGCCAGGCAGTTGGCCTGGCATCATTGTTGTTGTTCCATGCTCTGTTTATTCTCTTCATGCCATAGTTTATGCTTCATGCCCTGCACGTAAGTTTTGTTTATTCAAGTCACAGTTTTTCATGTCCTAAATTTTTTGCCCTTGTGTTAGTTTTTTGTTTTTTTTTAGCCAAGTTTGTTCTCCGCCTTGTGCGCGCCTTTATTTGCACTTTTTGTTATGGATAAATTAAAATATATATATACCTTCACGTCATGTCCCGTCGCCTTCCTTTGCATTCCGGGAAAACAAACAACACCATAGTCCACGTTTTGATAAAATTATTTCAAATATGGGGAAAAAATGTAGATCAGTGTAAGAAATGGAGTGCATTTTTTAAATGTTACAAAAATACTTACCATGTTTGATATTGGAGGACAGCTTGCGGCACACCTCATGATATATCATTTTTTTTGGGGAGGGGGTTTTCTGTACGTAAACATCCCTGAGCTGTAAGCTAATTGTGTTGACGTATAAAGGTAATAAAGGAGAGTGTGGGATGGTGAGGGGGGGGGGGGGGGGGGTGTTTGGTGTCCGGTCCCACATGTTTTTTCCGCCTCCCCTCTGCCCCCTCCTGGCTCACCCGTGTGAGATTATGGCGTTGGCTTTTATCTGTCAGCGATCAATATTTCAAACGTCCGATAAAAGAGGAAATTGAAGTGGGAATAGACGGGTGTGCTGTAAAAAAGTACAAAGCACAATTATCAAAACAAGCACTTAAAGCGCCTAATAGGACGCACGCATATTAAAAAAATAGAAATAAAAAATGGAACGCCGCACCCTTTGATGTGAGCCGTGCATTGTGGGTACCGTCGAAGAAGGAGAAGACATTACGGAGCACTTTTGGCCTTTATGAGAAAAGGCGTTAAGAGGCTGACGCGCATAAACGCCAGGAAATGTGACAGAAACGTTTGTTTGAGAAGTTATTCCTCCATCGGCTTTACGCCGCAGAAGACCAGCCGACTCATCGTTTAGCACCGCGATGCACTTGTTTTATGTTTGCTGCATCCCCTGAAACACATCATCATCACTTAAAAGCATCCTCCCCGACACAACGATATGACACGCCAGCCTTTTCTTCTCCGAGCATGTCTAAATGATCTTTCATTAGAATGAAGCCCCGATCAATACTTCTACGCTCCCTTGATGAAGCGGCATGAAAGGCGCTTCATTTTCCACATTTGTGTGTGTGCGTGTGTGTGTGTGTGTGTTTTGTGTGCAAATCAATAGCTTCTATCATCTTGCAAGGCAAACGACATCATCATGCAGCTGTCGGTCATCTTCAGAGGACACGTCGCATGAGGTCTGCACAAATATAAGCAATTCATGTTTGGATTTTGGTCCGCATTGCCGGCAGTAAGTCGAACACATTTCCAGTGAGGGTTGGACTCCACCAAGGCTGTCCTTTGTCACCGATTCTGTTCATAACTTTTATGGACAGAATTTCTAGGCGCAGTCAAGGCGTTGAGGGGTTCCGGTTTGGTAACCGCAGGATTAGGTCTCTGCTTTTTGCAGATGATGTGGTCCTGATGGCTTCATCTGACCGGGATCTTCAGCTCTCGCTGGATCGGTTCGCAGCCGAGTGTGAAGCGACCGGAATGAGAATCAGCACCTCCAAGTCCGGGTCCATGGTTCTCGCCCGGAAAAAGGTGGAGTGCCATCTCCGGGTTGGGGAGGAGACCCTGCCCCAAGTGGAGGAGTTCAAGTACCTAGGAGTCTTGTTCACGAGTGAGGGAAGAGTGGATCGTGAGATTGACAGGCGGATCGGTGCGGCGTCTTGAGTAATGCGGACGTTGTATCGATCCGTTGTGGTGAAGAAGGAGCTGAGCCGGAAGGCAAAGCTCTCAATTTACCGGTCGATCTACGTTCCCATCCTCACCTATGGTCATGAGCTTTGGGTCATGACCGAAAGGATAAGATCACGGGTACAAGCGGCCGAAATGAGTTTCCTCCGCCGTGTGGCGGGGCTCTCCCTTAGAGATAGGGTGAGAAGCTCTGCCATCCGGGAGGAACTCAAAGTAAAGCCGCTGCTCCTTCACATGGAGAGGAGCCAGATGAGGTGGTTTGGGCATCTGGTCAGGATGCCACCCGAACGCCTCCCTAGGGAGGTGTTTAGGGCACGTCCAACCGGTAGGAGGCCACGGGGAAGACCCAGGACACGTTGGGAAGACTATGTCTCCCGCCTGGCCTGGGAACGCCTCGGGATCCCCCGGGAAGAGCTAGACGAAGTGGCTGGGGAGAGGGAAGTCTGGGTTTCCCTGCTTAGGCTGTTGCCCCCGCGACCCGACCTCGGATAAGCGGAAGATGATGGATGGATGGATGGATGGATGTTTGGATTTTGAACACATTTTTAACTTTCAGGAAATAGAACACATAAATAATCTTTTCTAGGGTCAAACTTTAAATAAGATGTGGTTAGTTGGAAGGTTTATGGCAGGGGTCTTGGACTTTTGACGATATTTAGTGCCCCCCCCACCTTGATTTGAAAATGTAATGTTAATGCAGTGTGAACGACTCAAGCCGTCGTCTTGCGGGTTCCAGGGATCACCAAGGAAGGACATTCCTCTGTGCAGATGTAGACTTCTTTATTTTCCAATAAACAAACGTCTTTTGCGTGGCGGCATGGCGTAGTGGGTAGAGCGGCCGTGCCAGAAACCTGAGGGTTGCAGGTTCGCTTCCCACCTATTGACATCAAAGTCGCTGCCGTTGTGTCCTTGGGCAGGACACTTCACCCCTTTCCCCCGGTGCCGCTCACACTGGGTAATTAATGATGAATGAATGATTGGTGGTGGTTGGAGGGGCCGTAGGCGCAAACTGGCAGTCACGCTTCCGTCAGTCTAGCCCAGGGTAGCTGTAGCTACAGATGTAGCTTACCACCACCAGGTGTGAATGAATGATGGGTTCTCACTTCTCTGTGAGGGCTTTGAGTATATAACAATAGAAAAGCGCGATATAAATCTAATCCATTATTATTATTATTTTCAGCCTTCCCGTTGTCTGAGTCTGCCTCTCGCTCTCGCTCTCTTCCGGTTTGCATGCGCTGCTGCTCGTGTTGTCGTCTCTCTCTCGTACCTTCCTCGTATGGGTTCTCTCACTCCGCACCATCACCAGCCGCATTCTCTCCTCTTTCTACCCTTTTATACAGCGAGAGGAGGTACGTTAATCGTGTACAGGTGCGTGATCCACACACCTGATCTTGTTTGTGGCGTTGCTCCCGGCACGCCCCGCCTCGCCGCTCGCTCGCCATCCCCGCCTCCTCGCCACCATCTTGGGCCGGGCTCCAGCGTGCCCTGCCTCTCTGTCGGACCATCGGCTCCGCCTCTCCACATGCGCCCTGCGAGTTTTACCGTATTTTTCGGACCATAAGTCGCAGTTTTTTTCATAGTTTGGCCGGGGGTGCGACATATACTCCGGAGCGACTTATGTGTGAAATTATCATCACCATCCATCCATCCATTTTGTACCGCTTATTCCCTTTCGGGGTCGCGGGGGGCGCTGGCGCCTATCTCAGCTACAATCGGGCGGAAGGCAGGGTACACCCTGGACAAGTCGCCACTTCATCGCAGGGCCAACACAGATAGACAGACAACATTCACACTCACATTCACACACTCATGGTGGCAGAGGGGTTAGTGCGTCTGCCTCACAGTACGAAGTTCCTGCAGTCCTGGGTTCAAATCCAGGCTCGGGATCTTTCTGTGTGGAGTTTGCATGTTCTCCCCGTGAGTGCGTGGGTTCCCTCCAAGTACTCCGGCTTCCTCCCACCTCCAAAGACATGCACCTGGGGATAGGTTGATTGGCAACACTAAATTATCATCACATTACAGTAAAATATCAAATAAAATTATTTATCTCATTCGCGGAAGAGACGAAGAAAATGTCAGCAATCGTCACACACACGTCAACCAATAAGAATTTGGTGGGGGAGGGTCATGGCAGAAGTGCATTGTGGGTCATGGGATGCTAACTGCTATATGCTACAGCCGTAGCTATTAAAATGAATCACTTCAACGTTGGCGGTAACTTATAAAAACTGAGAAGGGCTGAACAAAAATTGCAGGGAAAAGGAAATCATGTACTGCAGATTACAAGCTGGACGTAGTGAAATATGCAGCAGAAAACAACAAGAGGAAGCGGCGCATACCTTTGGAGTTGGCAGAGTTGTTTAGAAGCGACATTGAGGAAGAAGATATCATGGGATTTATTGATTAGGAGTGACGGATTGTTTGGTAAACATATAGCATGTTCTATATGTTATAGTTATTTTAACGACTCTTACCATAATATGTTACTTTAACATAGCAGGCACCTTCTCAGTTGGTTATTTATGCGTCATATAACGTACACTTATTCAGCCTGTTGTTCACTATTCTTTATTTATTTTAAATTGCCTTTCAAATGTCTATTCTTGGTGTTGGATTTTATCAAATACATTTCCCCCAAAATGCGACTCATACTCCAATGCGACGTATTTGTTTTTTTCCTTTTTTACTATGCATTTTCGGACGGTGCGACGTATACTCCGGAGCGACTTATACTCCGAAAAATACGGTATATGAATGGCACTTTACAGACCGACCAATCACGGTAGAGGATAAGGCTCCCGGGGGCGGGACATCGCCCAGGCTTGATGCAAGCTGAGTAACATTGTGAAGT